>NW_027362761.1:1073863415-1073876676 GCF_046119375.1 Phyllobates terribilis | reverse complement strand
CATGACAATTTTAGGCCTCATTTGGCTGAAGTGTGTCAGCAGTTCCTGCATGATGAAGGCATTAATGTTTGTTCTGGCCTGCCCGTTCCTCAGACATGAATCCAATGAATCCAACATCTGGGACATCATTTCTCGTTCCATCCACCAACGCCACATTGCACCACAGACTGCCCAGGAGTTGACAGATGCTTTAATCCAGATTTGGGAGGAGATCCCTCAGGAGAACATGTGCCGCCTCATCAAGAGCACGCCCAGGCGTTGTAGGGATGTCATACAGGCACGGGGAGGCCACACACACTACTGAGCATCATTTCCTTGTCTTGAGGCATTTCCACTGAAGTTGGATCAGCCTGTTATTTGATTTTCCACTTTTAGATTTTGAGTATCATTCCAAATCCAGAACTCCATGGGATATTAATTTTGATTTACATTGATCATTTTTGTTTTATTGTTCTCGACGCATTTCACTATGTAATGAATAAAGATTTGCAACTGAAATATTTCACTCCGTGATATCTAGGATGTGGTATTTTAGTGTTCACTCTATTTTTTTTTTAAATTGGGCACCCTTGGAGATTTGTGTGCTAAGATAAGGTCTGAAACCTTTGTCAAAGTTAAGTAGTCTGTTTAGGGTTATGGCTTGTTCACCATCAGCATTCGAAAAGTCCAGGTGATGCAAATTTCCCAGCTTTATAAAAACCCAGTCTCCTCTAACCTTGTGCCAAAAAACAGCCATGGGTTCTTCTAAGCAGCTGCCTAGCATTCTGAAAATGGTGGAGGCCCACAAATCAGGAGAAAGCTATAAGAAGATAGTAAAGCGTTTTTCAAGTTGCCCTTTCCTCAATTTGAAAGGTAATTAAGAAATGGCAGTTAACAGGAACAGTGGAGGTCAAGTTAAGGTCTTGAAGACTAAGCAAAATTTCAGTGAAAGCTGCTTTTAGGATTGCTAAAGAGGCAAAACAGAACCCCCGCTTGACTGCAAAAGACCTTCAGAAGGATTTAGCAGACTCTGGAGTTGTGGTACATTGTTTTACTGTTCAGAGACTCCTGCACAAATATGGCCTTCATGGAAGAGTCATCAGAAGAAAACCTCTCCTGCGGCCTCACCATAAAATTTAGCGTCTGAAATATTCAAAAGAACATCTAAACAAGCCTGATGCATTTTGGAAACAAGTCCTGTGGACCGATGAGGTTAAAATAAATTTTTTTGGCCACAATGATCAAAGGTATGTGTGGAGAAAAAGAGCACAGAATTTCAGGAAAAGAACATCTCACCAACCATTAAGCATGAGGGTGGCTCAATTATGCTTTGGGGTTGTGTTGCAGCCAATGGCACGGAGAACATTTCACTGGTAGAGGGAAGAATGGATTTAATGAAATTTCAAGAAATTCTTGATGCGAAAATAACACCATCTGTAAAAAAGCTGAAGTTTAAAAGAGGATGGCTTCTACAAATGGGTAATGATTAGTGTTGAGCATTCCGATACTGTAATATCAGGTATCGGCCGATATTCGCGGTATCGGAGTTCCGATACTTTTACAATATCGGATACCGGAATCGGAAGTTCCCATAATGCCTGCGCTCTACAGTGTCTCTGAAGGATGACGAGCTGGATGGCAGCGCTCAGCTGCGATCCAGCCTGTCATCAGAATGCTATCCCAGCATGGGAGAATTCTCCTGATTGTTTAAAAGCCAACGGCTTTTAAACAATCACACAGCCCCATACTGCTTCCCTGCAGCCTCCCACCCCGATCCTGCGCTCCCCCCGCCACCTCACATCCCGATCGTAAGTTAGGACCGGGCGGGGAGCGCAGCACCAAGGAACAGGGAGTGAAGGACCCGGGCGGGGAAGCCGGCAGTGAAAAGACTTCACCGCTGGCTTTCCCGTTCTGTGCTGCGCTCTCCCGCCTGTTATTTCAAATGAACAGCCGAGGTATCAGGTGATGCTGATCAGCTGTTCATTTAAAGTAGCCACGGTGCCCTCAGAGGGTTCATGTGAGTTCATGCTTGACTTTCCCACGGCCGCACAGGTCAGCCTCACCTCCCAGACCATCAGACCCATCATGATTGGTGTGTGCGCGGTGTTGTGCGATGTCTGCGGGTGTCTGCGTGCAGGCAGACATAGGCCGATGTGACACTACTACTCCCATTGGCCTATGTCTGTCCCCCGTCCACTCGTGCCAGCAGGATCAGCTCGATGGGAGCAGTAGTTCCCATCAGCCTGATCCTGCTATTTAAACTGCCCCATATGTTATTTTTGCCCCTATACATATTTTATTCTTTTAGGCCCCCATATATTTTTTTTGTTTTTGGTCCCCACTAAATTTTAAATACATTTCATTGGTGGCCAGTGGTTACCTAAAATAAATTAGTTTATACATTACCTGTCCCCGTCGATCGCCACCTAAAATAAAGTAAAAGATAAAAAACTACACCTATACTCACCAAGACACCTAATTCCCCGAAGCCATCGATCTCCTGTAATAAAATATAAAATAATAAACCACAACCTTATCCTTACCCCTCCGTAGTAGTCCTCGAGTGTCCCACGAAGATCTCCAGTTTAGAGCAGCCACATAGAATGTGACCGCTCTAAACCACTGCCGCCGCTAGAATGACGGGGCCGTAAAGCAGCCCCGTCATTGCATAAGCGGGTTCGCCTGAGTTCAGGCAGCGCTGCTCCGGTTAGCTCCTTTACGGCCCTGCTGTACCGTGAGAAATTCCCACAGTACAGCAGTGCCGTAAAGGAGGTCACCGGAGCTGCGCTGACTGAATGCACTCCGGTGACCTCCGTCAATGCTCACGCTGCCGGGAGCGGACATGTTCCCGGCAGTGTGAGCTTACAGCAGCCATGCACAGCTGTCACATCTCCAGATGTGACAGCTGTGCATGGGAGATCAGCGCAGGAACGTGGACAGGTAACTATTTTTTTTTTAGTAAACTAAGAATTAAATAAAATGGTGTTGGCATTGATGATATTTGATATATGCTCTTGGTTCCATTGTTGGAACAGACAAAAGTAAGCTTATACTGCTGGATAAAGGTGCCTCAGTCTTATAAGAAAAATAGTAGATATGTGAATATATAATATTTTGATCGTCGAGACTGAGCACTGGCTCCTACTGATGTTGATTTTGTATGTTTATGTCTTTTATTATTTCAATAAAAAGAGATTATACTAAATAAAATGGTGTGTTTTATTTCAAATAAATTATTTTTTTCTGGGTGTAGTGTGTTTTTTTTCTTTTTAACACTTTGTAGGTTAGTAATGGGGGTGTCTTATAGACGCCCATCATTACTAACCTGGGCTTCATGGCAGCTGGCGCTGACATGAACCCCACCACTATTACCCCCTGCCACCGCACCAGGGCAGCGTGGAAGAGCAAGGCTAAGTGCCAGAATTGGCGCATCCTATGGATGCGCCATTTCTGGGGCGGCTGACGGCTGGTGTTTTTAGCCTGGGAGGGGGCTGTGATGAAAGCCGGCCGGTGGGTGCAGCTCTCTGGCGCCCCCTTACCTCTCAGGTCAGTCAAGGTACTGCACCTAGAGAAAGTAGTGCCAGGAAGCTGCAACCAGCGCAGGGAACACGGTAGTGTGTTATCCCTTCAACGTCACTAAACCGTAACGTCACTACACAGCACAACTCGCTAGCGCCCTCTTAGCCTCAGGTCAGTCAAGGAACTGCACCTAGGATAAGCGGTCGCCAGGGAGACTGTCCTGTAACCTACTGGGTATCGGGGCCCTCTGTAGTGAGGGCGGTATATATATCTTCCTTGGCCGCGCCAGGAATATATATATCTGAACCTCCGACCGTCACTACCAGCCTTCCCCAATCCCCAGTTGGTATGCTGCCACCAGTCCCTATTTTAGATATACGCCCAGTCCGTGAATGGGCCTATATCGGGTCAGGAACCAACCCTGGGTAGCGTTTTTGGCTTGAGCCGAGCTCACACGGACGTGCGTTCGTTATGCAGAATAAAAGGCAGGCCCACAATTACTTGAGGTAATTGATTATAATAATACACTAGATACACGATATACAACTAAATATACACAGGTATAAGGTCAGGCTAAACTATACAACAATGGAATACAACACACAGAATCACCACAGCATATCAGTTACCGGTTTCTTGATTTTCTTGTGACGCAGGGAGAGGATTCTGCGGTCGCAGGCACGGTTCTTTGTTACAGGCTGAGGCCTACCACCGCATGGTCAAACTGCTCCTCCCCTTGGTGGCCTCAGCTGGTGCTCAGATGTTCAGCACCCCACTCTTGGGTCAAGACTGACTTGTCTCTTGTCTGTCCTGCTATCTTACCTGCCCCGTCCCGCCCACTGCTGGTGAGGTCAGCTGGCTCAGTCTCCACCCTCAGGTCTAACTTCGATCAGAAGCCCAAATTCTATGGAACCCAATAACTTCTTCTGGGATGGTCTCATGATACCCCCAGGGGTTCCCATGGATTCGGGCCGCCGTAACCGACCTTTTGATATCAATTATGATACCATACGGTCCTCAGGAATGGCTCAGCGCTATATCTTGGCTTCCAGAGCACGTACAAACGTCTACCGCGGAGGCTTGTGTGCGCAATGGCTCCGGGACGCCGTGATATTTTTTTATTGGCCCATCCCATGCAACATGCGTGTACTTTTCATGTTTCTATATCTTATGCCTCCATGCTTGTGACAGACAAAGAAACTAGTCCTATGGGACAAATGGTCAGGTACAGATAGACGAAGCACCCCCCCCTGCTGGCTGTGTTTCCTCTCGAAGTCTTTGAAGCTCCTAGCATTCAAGTGTTAAGTAGGCTTCTTATCTTACAGGAGCCTGGATGGGGGGAAACTATCTAGTTGACGTTTTAACAGAAGGTCCCAAGGGTGGGGGCTGCTGAAGTGTGGCCATCCCTGGATATGATTTATCATTACCAAGATGGCGGCTACAGGTTCATCACACCTCCCCCTATACGAGGGCGCGAGGGGGTAGCACATTCCTGTGTTCCCCCGTGCGTCCTTCTGCACCCTCCCCTTGCCGGGATAACCCGTCAGCGTTACCGTGGTCACGGCCTCTTCTGTGGCGAATGGAGAAGTGGTACTGCTGGAGAGCGAGGCTCCAGCGTAGCAACCTGCCATTCGACCCAGAGACCGTGTGTAACCAGCTGAGGGGGTTGTGGTCCGTCTCCACGGTGAAATGGCTCCCGTACAAGTAGGGCTGCAGACGCTGCAGGGCCCATACAATTGCCAGGCATTCTTTTTCCACCGTGGAGTAAGCCACCTCCCGGGGCAGTAGCTTCCTGCTCAGGTACAAGACAGGATGTTCCTGGCCTGTCGTGTTGACCTGACTTAGCACAGCACCGAGGCCAAAGTCACTGGCGTCGGTCTGTACCACAAACGGCCGGTCGAAGTCGGCAGCTTGCAGTACAGGGGAGCTACTTAGGGCGGCCTTGAGTGCCCCGAAAGCTGTCTCGCAGGCGACTGTCCAGTCGACTGCGACGGGCAGCTTCTTCTTGGTGAGGTCCGTCAGGGGCTTGGCCAGGGTGCTATAGTGTGGGACGAACCTCCTATAGTACCCGGCGGTCCCCAAGAAGGACATCACCTGCTTTTTGGTCCTAGGAGTGGGCCAGGATGCGATGGCATCCACTTTCCCCGGTTCTGGCTTCAGAACCCCCCCGCCTACCCGGTGACCCAGGTAGAGGACCTCACTCATGCCCAGCTGGCACTTTTCCGGCTTGATGGTCAAGCCTGCCCGGTGGATCCGACCGAGCACCTGCCGCAGGTGCTCTAGGTGATCCTCCCAAGTGGGACTGAAGACTGCAATATCGTCCAAGTACGCAGCCGCGTACCCTTCAAGTCCCTCAAGCAGCGTATTGACCATCCGCTGAAAAGTGGCAGGGGCATTCTTCATGCCGAATGGCATCACTGTGGACTCGTACAGTCCAAAAGGGGTGATAAAGGCAGAGCGTTCCCTTGCCGCGGGGGTCAGAGGAATCTGCCAGTACCCCCGGCTCAGATCCATGATGGTCAGGTACTTAGCCCCGGCCATCCGATCGAGCAGGTCATCGATGCGTGGTATGGGGAACGCATCGGTGGCCGTTACAGCGTTGAGCCCCCGGTAGTCCACGCAGAACCGTGTAGTTCGGTCCTTCTTTGGTACGAGGACTACAGGCGAGGCCCACGCGCTGCTGGATGCCTGGATCACCCCCAGCTTCAGCATCTCGTCTATCTCTTGGCGCATGTTTCCCTGCACCTCGAAAGAGACCCGATATGCTGAACGCCGGATCGGCGGGTGATCGCCAGTGTCCACGTCGTGGACAGCCATCTCAGTCCTTCTGGGCAGGCTGCTGAACAGCCCCCGGAAGGGGTGCAGGGTGGTCCCCAGCTGGGACCGTTGGTCCTCCGTGAGCTGGTGGCCAACCCCCACATCCTCGATGGACCCACCCGCCTTGGCTTGGGTGAGCAGATCCAGGAGGGTTTCTACCTCTCCTTCCTCGGGAAGGTTGCACACTGGGTGGGCAGTCGCTTCCCGCTCATGATGAGCCTTCATCATGTTCACGTGGAAGGCCTTCCTCCTTCCACGGGCGTGATCCAGGGTGACCAGATAGGTGACGGCATTGAGTTTCTGGTGCACGAAGTAGGGACCTTCCCAGGCTGCCTGAAGCTTGTTCTGTGGTACGGGGACCAGTACCCACACCTTTTGACCCACCTGGTAGGTCCTCTCACAAGCATTCTGGTCGTACCACCGCTTCTGGTCGGCCTGGGCCTGGGCCATATTGTCCTGCACCAGCTTTGCCAAGGCCATCATCCTGTCCCGGTGGCGCACGACATACTCGATGACCGACACCTCGGGGGTGGCCAAATCCCCTTCCCATGCTTCCTTCACCAGAGCCAGGGGGCCCCGTACCCGTCGCCCGTACAGGAGCTCAAAGGGGGAGAACCCCGTTGAGGCCTGCGGAACCTCCCGGTAAGCAAATAGGAGGTGTGGGAGGTAACGCTCCCAGTCTCTCCCGTGGGAGTCGACCAACATCTTAAGCATCTGCTTTAAGGTGCCATTGAACCGCTCACACAGGCCATTAGTCTGTGGGTGATACGGGCTGGCCACCAGATGTTGCACCTGCATTTGCTTACAGAGGGACTCCATCAGCCGCGACATGAACTGGGTCCCTCGGTCGGTGAGCATTTCTTGGGGGAAACCCACTCTGGAGAAGATCTCCAGTAAGGCGGTAGCCACCTTGTCGGCCCGAATGGACGACAAAGCTACCGCTTCCGGGTACCGGGTGGCATAGTCCACTACCGTGAGTATGAAGCATTTCCCGGAGTGGCTGGGAGTGGACAGAGGTCCAATAAGATCCACAGCGACCCTCGAGAAAGGCTCTTCGATGATTGGCAGAGTTACCAGTGGGGCTTTGGGGCGCGGCCCCGCCTTCCCCACCCTCTGACAGGTGTCACACGAACGGCAGTAGGCACCCACCGCGGCTCCCATCCCAGGCCAGTAGAAATGCTGAGCTATCCTGGCCTTGGTTTTAGCGATCCCTAGGTGTCCGGCCATCGGAATCTCGTGTGCGATCCGCAACAATTCCGCCCTGAACGGATAGGGTACCACTAACTGTCGGTCCCTGGGCCACGCCTCCGGTGAACCCTGCTGGACCGTTACCCGGTACAGCCGTCCCTGGTCCCAGACCACACGCTCGCAGTCTGACTCCATGGGAGGCTGTGCCGCCTGTTCCTTGAGAGCTTTCAGGCTGTCGTCTGCTTCCAACGCAGCCTGAAATTCCTGACTTGATGTGGCCAGAATCGACGAAACTGCCACATCCTCCGTCAGCCCCTCCGGGCATGTCACCTGGCCGCTGTCTGACCCGGCAGACACTTGGTCAGAAGTGGGGAAGCCGTCGGACCTCTGCAAGGCTCCTTGGGCTCCGGCGCTCCCACTCCTGGTGACAGCGGCTATGACCGCTGTGACCGTGGGTAGTGCCTGCTTCCCCTCTGTTTCTGACCAAGCCGCCCGATCAGGCAGGCTTCCTAGGCCTTTGGACATCTCGGATGTGGGGAACTCCTGCCCTGGGGTCTTACCTGGCGGCTCCTCTCTTGGGACACCCCCACCTCCCATGGCCTGTTCCTCCCCCTGCAGTGGGCCTATACTCAGCAGCCTGGATACCCCTGGGAGCCCTACACTGCCGGTAGCTGCCCCCCTCTCCATCCCTGAGCTTCCCTCTACAGAATCCTGCCCGCCCCCTCCCTCACCGGAGGACAAGAGGTCACGGCACGCCGGCTGAGCACCTCTGCGGGCATCCCCACACTCCCCACCTGCTTTCACTAACCCTGTTTGTGTTGTGTCTGTGCAGGTGTTACCCTCAGGTTTCACTCCCTCCTCCTCAGCAGGACACACACTACATACAACATGGTTGGCATTAGCAGCAGACAAATCAATACACTCTTGGGGGGCCGAACTTGGGGGTTCAGAGGGTACATACTGCGATACTAGACGCCCCAAGTCGGTCCCTAATAAAACATTTGCGGGAATATTTGGCGTTACTCCCACCTCCCGCATCCCCCTTCCGGCACCCCAGTCCAAATACACCATGGCAACGGGAAGTGCCGGCTCCACGCCTCCAACCCCGGAGACGGAAAGAGTCTTTCCTGGTACCAAGTCCTGGGGGGACACCACCTCAGGCCGTACCAGTGTTCGTTCAGCGCCCGTGTCCCGCAGTCCCATGACCGCAGAACGGCCTATGGTGACGGGTTGGATGTTGTCCAGGGACCTACCACCACCCCCTCCCACACACAAAACATTGGGCGCTCTCTGGGACTGGGATGGGGTCTTTTGGCGCTGGGGACACTCAGCCCTAAAGTGTCCTGGTTTGTTGCATAGATGACAACGTCTTACGTCTGGTCCTTGCCTGGAGAAGGCAACAGGGGGATACACCCCTTGTGTTCTAGGGGCCGGGGAAACAGGGGCATGACTGGGCTTACCCCCTCTCCAGGTGCTGCTGGCAGACTTCTTCAGCTCAGGCGCCCTGTTATTGGCATACTCGTCTGCCAGGGCGGCTGTAGCAGAAGCCCCTGTTGGTTTTCGGTCACGGAGGAACTGTCGGAGGTCCTCTGGGCAGTTCCACAAGAACTGCTCCGTGACGAACAGTTCCTGGACCTCCTGGCGGGTAGTAAGCGCTAGACCCGAGGTCCAGTGCTCTGCGGCTCTCAACAGCGCCCGCATATGATCGGTCCAGGTGTCCTTGGGGCCACGCAGCAGGCTCCGGAACTTCTGGCGGTACGACTCGGGAGTGAGGTTGTACTGCCGGATCAGGGCCCGCTTGATGCAGTCGTAGTTCTGTACCTCCCCGGCAGGTAAGTCCCCCAAGGCATCCAGGGACTTACCCCTCAAACGGGGGGTCAGGTATCTGGCCCACTGATCCCGGGCCAGATGGTGCTGAAGACAGGTCCGTTCAAATGCCACCAGAAAGGAGTCCAGGTCCCCATCCTTCTCCAGTAGAGGGAAGTCCTCAGCTCGGACTTTGGACGACTTGGTCTCCTGATGGGTTGGTTGCTCTAGCGGAAGCCCCCGCTGGGCCAGGTCCAGTTGGTGCTGGCGCTCCGCAGCTCGCTCTGCACGCTCCGCAACCTCCCGGCGCTCTGCAGCTTCACGCTCCGCAGCCTCCCGGCGCTCTGCAGCTTCACGCTCCGCAGCCCGCTCCGCAGCCCGCTCCGCAGCCCGCTCTGCACGCTCCTCCTCCGCTGCCTTCTCTGATGCTGCCAGGAGGGTTTTGTAGACGGCATCGCCATGAGACTGGAGACTTGCCATAGCCGCTTGTAAAAGGGCTTGTGATCTGGACAGGCTGGGCTGGGTAGGTGGTGGGCAGCCCACTGCGGGACCGTATACTGGGGACTGGCTCCCTGAGGTGCCCGGGCTGGACTCCTCCTCGCCATGAGTGACAATGTCCTCCCCTCCTGCCACACGGACCGTAGCATTAGCCTCTTGCAGGGTCTTGCTCCTGGTGCCGTCTGCCATCTTGGTAACCGACACCGCTGCAACCCTGAGTTTGCACACACCTTGTTATACTTTTAGCCTGACCGTCTAACGTTGGGCTGACCTTAAGACTCCAGCAGTGGAAGTTACCACTGGCAGTCTTTAGTGCCTGGGAGTAGGGGTCCCACAACACTATTATTCTGCAATCCCACCGCTCTGCCACCAATGTGATGAAAGCCGGCCGGTGGGTGCAGCTCTCTGGCGCCCCCTTACCTCTCAGGTCAGTCAAGGTACTGCACCTAGAGAAAGTAGTGCCAGGAAGCTGCAACCAGCGCAGGGAACACGGTAGTGTGTTATCCCTTCAACGTCACTAAACCGTAACGTCACTACACAGCACAACTCGCTAGCGCCCTCTTAGCCTCAGGTCAGTCAAGGAACTGCACCTAGGATAAGCGGTCGCCAGGGAGACTGTCCTGTAACCTACTGGGTATCGGGGCCCTCTGTAGTGAGGGCGGTATATATATCTTCCTTGGCCGCGCCAGGAATATATATATCTGAACCTCCGACCGTCACTACCAGCCTTCCCCAATCCCCAGTTGGTATGCTGCCACCAGTCCCTATTTTAGATATACGCCCAGTCCGTGAATGGGCCTATATCGGGTCAGGAACCAACCCTGGGTAGCGTTTTTGGCTTGAGCCGAGCTCACACGGACGTGCGTTCGTTATGCAGAATAAAAGGCAGGCCCACAATTACTTGAGGTAATTGATTATAATAATACACTAGATACACGATATACAACTAAATATACACAGGTATAAGGTCAGGCTAAACTATACAACAATGGAATACAACACACAGAATCACCACAGCATATCAGTTACCGGTTTCTTGATTTTCTTGTGACGCAGGGAGAGGATTCTGCGGTCGCAGGCACGGTTCTTTGTTACAGGCTGAGGCCTACCACCGCATGGTCAAACTGCTCCTCCCCTTGGTGGCCTCAGCTGGTGCTCAGATGTTCAGCACCCCACTCTTGGGTCAAGACTGACTTGTCTCTTGTCTGTCCTGCTATCTTACCTGCCCCGTCCCGCCCACTGCTGGTGAGGTCAGCTGGCTCAGTCTCCACCCTCAGGTCTAACTTCGATCAGAAGCCCAAATTCTATGGAACCCAATAACTTCTTCTGGGATGGTCTCATGATACCCCCAGGGGTTCCCATGGATTCGGGCCGCCGTAACCGACCTTTTGATATCAATTATGATACCATACGGTCCTCAGGAATGGCTCAGCGCTATATCTTGGCTTCCAGAGCACGTACAAACGTCTACCGCGGAGGCTTGTGTGCGCAATGGCTCCGGGACGCCGTGATATTTTTTTATTGGCCCATCCCATGCAACATGCGTGTACTTTTCATGTTTCTATATCTTATGCCTCCATGCTTGTGACAGACAAAGAAACTAGTCCTATGGGACAAATGGTCAGGTACAGATAGACGAAGCACCCCCCCCTGCTGGCTGTGTTTCCTCTCGAAGTCTTTGAAGCTCCTAGCATTCAAGTGTTAAGTAGGCTTCTTATCTTACAGGAGCCTGGATGGGGGGAAACTATCTAGTTGACGTTTTAACAGAAGGTCCCAAGGGTGGGGGCTGCTGAAGTGTGGCCATCCCTGGATATGATTTATCATTACCAAGATGGCGGCTACAGGTTCATCACAGGGGCCAATATTCATGGCACCCTTCCTGGGCTATTAATATCAGCCCCCAGCTGTCTGCTTAACCTCCGCTGGAGACTAAAATTATGGGGTATCCCACACCAATTTTTTTTTTAAATAAATCCTTTATTTTAACACTAAATGACACTTGAGGGGTTAATAAAGATGCCGTCCCTAAATTATTATTTATTTGTTAATTAATTTTTCCCAAAAATTTTGACGTGGGCTTCGCCATATTTTTGTATGCCAGCAGGTACCACATCCAGGAACGGGCTGCCCCCAACTCCCAGCTGCCTATTTGTACCTGGCCGGACACAACAATATAGGGAAGCCCTTTTTTTTTATTATTATTATTATTTCATGAATTTCATGAAATAATTAAAAAAAATAAAAAATATGTGGGGCTTCGCCCTATTTTTGTGTCCAGCCAGGTACAACTAAGCAGCTGGGGGCTGGAATCCACAGCGCAGGGTGGCCCAAGCTTTGTGGACCCCCCTGCTGCGAACTGCAGTCCGCAGCCACCCCAGAAAATATCGCGTTCATAGAAGCGCCATCTTCTGGCGCTGTATCCAGCTCATCCAGGGCCCTGGTGTGGTGGCTCACTGGGTAATAAAGGGGGTAGGGCCAGCTTTGTATTATCCGCTGGCCCTAAATTCATGGGGTCACGCCAATATTAGGCTATGTGCCCACGATGCAGAAATGAAGCAGAAATTTTCCTGACCATTTCTGAATCTCCTTGCCAGAAAAACGCATGCGGATTCTATGTGCGTTTTTGACGCGTTTTTGAAGCATTTTTGAAGACAAATAAAGTTAGTGAAGAAAAAAAAAAAAGGCCAATTTGACGTCATTTCCTAGTCCAACCCCTAATCAATGTATTTAAAAAAAAAAAAAAAAAAAAAGTGGGCTCACGCGTATTTTTAAGGGAAAGCTGAGGGCTGATTTAATAAGTCTGGGAAGTAACCAAGGATCATGGCCCCTTCCCTTGCTATTAATATCAGTCCGCAGCAGTTAGCTTAGGCTTTACAGCCCATTCTACAGGTGGGACCTCCCCCCAAAAAAAAATATATATATATAGGGTCCCCCTATAAATTGGAGCCAGCAAAGGCTAGGTGGACAGCTGCGACCTGATATTAAAAGCCTAGAAAGGGACCATGGTTATAGGCCCCCTCCCAGGCGATATCAGCCCTCAGCCGCCCCAGATTTGGCACATTCTATTTGTGCGCCAAATCTGGCGCTTAGCCTCGCTCTTCCACACTGCCCTGGTGCGGTGGCAGGGGGTAATAGCGGTGGGGTTCATGTCTGCGCCAGCTGCCATGAAGCCCAGGTTAGTAATGATGGGCGTCTATAAGACACCCCCATTACTAACCTACAAAGTGTTAGAAAGAAAAAACACACACTACACCCAGAAAAAAATAATTTATTTGAAATAAATCACACCATTTTATTTAATTCTTAGTTTACTAAAAAAAAAAAAAATAGTTACCTGTCCAAGTTCCTGCGCTGATCTCCCATGCACAGCTGTAACATCTGGAGATGTGACAGCTGTCATTGCTGCTGTAAGCTCACACTGCCGGGAACACGTCCGCTCCCGGCAGCGTGAGCC